>NC_053169.1:80549888-80562388 GCF_016835505.1 Polypterus senegalus | reverse complement strand
GAGGAGTTCAAGTATCTCGGGGTCTTTTTTTTTTTGCCAGATAAATACAAGATAACTTGAAAGCATTCCCAAACCATACACTACCATTTCTGTCACTATTTAATCATCAATGCCCATGACAAAAGACATCCAAATGACAACGGTCATGCATGGGTCAATGTCTAGCACAAAAGACCATCACCTGCCTTGTCCAATCATGAATTTCCACCTTTTTGGTAAACTCAAATGCACTTAAATTCAAACAGGAAAAAATCCAATGACAAACTCTCCAACACCACTCCACTTCAGAATTTATAACAGTTCATAAACGACGTTCTAAAATAACCTGACAGATAATTTGATAAACAATTCTAGATGCATGTCAAAACCGAATAACTATTCCAAAAGTTACAACTGTAGTACTGTATACAAAGTTTAAACAGACATTTTCAATATTAATACATATTTTCATTACAAAGGGTTAAGTTCTATATAGTGAAAACTATATAGAGAACACCTTCTCCTAAAAGGTCATCTTATCAAGGTGGGGGATGAATATCTGATCAGCAAGTTACAATATAAAAATGGTTGCAATAACTACAGTTTTTGAAAGGCCACTTTAAAATCAGGAAAGTTATTAAAAAAATACATTTGAATTGTTTAAATAATAAGATACTCAAATATTTAATTTTGCACAGGTACGTTGAATGAGTTGGTCCAACACTCACACTGTAACCCTTAGCAAAATTAAATCACCAAAATTGGAATATTTATTAAGGCTGACAACCCCCCAAATATTGTAATAAAGGTGCAGAAAACATTTACTGGAACAAGTATTTATAACATGTAACTACAGACAGAGGCATATCTTATTAAGGGTGGTGCCAAACCTCACATGTTCCAGGTCAGAACATACTGTTTGTTGCTCAAAGACCCAATCAAGGTATCTAAAGTTGGAGTAGCTACGGATAATTTGTATGAGGCAGAATATAATACTCAATGATGACAGACAGTCTGATTAAAAATTGTCTCTAAAACCTGGCCTACTGTACAGTAGCAGTTATATAAATAAGGCAGAGTCAGACTTGGGAAATAAAGTTAATTTGTTTTCTTTGTGAATAGACCAATGGAGAGAAAAGTCACACTTGCACTGGGTGCTGGTGAACTCTTGCTTAATTCTTTTGTCCCAAGCCAGAAAATTTATACCAGCTGACTACAGACAAAGTAACATACTCAGACAAAGACAAACAAGCCAATGGCTATTTTACCACCTTTTACCTAAACAAGAAAGGAAAATTAGGTAGCATGCTTTAGTCTGTTTAAGATCTAGTGGTGCCTTCAGAAGTAGTTTTGACAGATGATTTCTACAAATGTTTAACAGCTCAAACTCTGCGTGCCACAGAATTTAGAGGCTGCAACCACATAGTTATGTCTTCTCAACAGAGAATTGTCCTGGCTCTGAAAACAAAGATACACAGACCTACAGGCTTCAAGTGCAACAGCTGGAAGTAATGCTTCATTTGTTTTATTTCTGGAATAAGTGTTAAAAAACAAACAGGAAATAGAATGTTTACAACAATTTTATGCAACACAAAGCAATTATATGCAGAAAAGATATTACAAAATTAGCTAAAGAAAAACCAATGCTGTACAATGGCAAACCCTTACTAACAATTCATCTTTTTGTTTTTAAACTTTTTTCAAAATGCTGGATTATCTCAAACTTAATGTGAGATGTTAAGGTATAGCTTGTGGATCCAATCAGGGACAACAAAAAATACACACATTTTTCTTTTCCTTTATTCACTTCAATGCAACTTTGTTATTATTATGGGAATTTGCTGCATAATAACCTCGGCTTAATACATTACCTAAAAATAAGAATGTAAAGGTAAACCCGTCTACTGTACAGTACTGTACTGACATGTCACCCACAGTGCTAGAATGTAAAATACAGATGTTACCGCTATATGTACTGTAATTTATGCAAGCGTGTTTTCATTGGCAGAAGCCTTAGAAGGTGTGGGGCATTTCGACTGCATCTTGGGGCTCTAACCCTTAAACTGCCACATACTTGAGGGGTTAATGCATCCCGGGAGGCCAAATACTTTTTTGCTGCACCTTTTAAGTAAACATCACAATTCACAACATTTTTTTTCATGCAAAGAGCATCACAATTACTGCAACACTGATCATTTTACACACTGCCAATGAACTGTAAAAACTATTTAAAAAAACTACTGGAACAATATATACAAGGTGCAACTGATGCCATTGATGAAATTCAGTAAATCACTGAGCCAACTGCGCTTGAACTGGCTGCACGCAAGCACATAGAGGTAAACGCTGATGCTGGCAGGCTAGTCTAGTGCAGAAGCTCAATCCCAGAGACAGTGAGGCTGCAGTGCTGCAGAGGCTGGCAGTGGTCATGAGCTGGCAGCTCAACAAATGTATGGCACTGACTGATCAGCTCCGATGTGCTGGTAAATTGCACTGGGAACCAACAATAGCCGGATGCGGCACCCAATGAATGTACGTCACTGAATATACTCGGCTCCTACGTGCTGGCAAATGGCACTGGGAAACTACTATAGCTGGTTGAGACTGTTTAAGGATTAAAAACAACAAAACGGAAAACACAAGAACATTCAGCTGGAGATGCGTCACAGGGCAGCAGTCAACCAGCAGCATACCGTCAAGAAGACGGTGATTTATTTATTTTTATAGTGAAGATTCCAGGGATGCACCCAGCCTTGACCCGACCCACACACACTCACAAACAGAGAAAAAAACAAAGCAAACCGGTAATCAAACAGAAAATAAAGAATGTAATGAAAACAATGATACCAACCCTGTTCCCCTTATGGGGATTATACATTAAATACAACAAAGCACCAACAAAACACACACAGCAAGGTCCGGATGAAACGTAATGATGAAGATAGATAATCCAGAGATCCACATGTTGAATGGGAATGTAAAGATAGTCCTACCGGTAGTTCCTGAAATGGTGAAGACGGGTGGACAGGTTCAGGAGCGCTCCTTTCTTCGCATGATAGCAGTGAATCCACTAACAGTCCTCATGTACACAGGCAGACGGCAGACAATCCAGACCCCAACCACGAAACAATCAAGGACAAAACGAATAAGTAAAGGTAACCCAACAGAAAGCAGGCAGCGAGACAGGAACTTGAAACACAAATTACAAAAACTTTTTTTTTGGTCACCGGCCCCCTTTTTAAAAGCTGTGCGAACATCCTTTGACCCAACAGCCAATGCACCCTCAGCAGAAGACCAATCAGAGCCACTGCAGGGACTGCTGGGAGTTACAGTTTAAAATTCTAGCAGAGTACAACACTCTCAGATTGGCTACTTTCACAATCCCAAGCCACATTTTTCTCTACAGTTGCTTCCTGTTCTCTCTACAGTTCGGTACTGTCACAAAAAAAGGCATAAAAAATTGTGGAGGATATTTGAGGTTTCTGCGAACAATTATTAGTTAGGCTCTAAGGAAAAATCCGCGAATGACTGAGGCTGCAAACCCTGAACCGCGGTCTTCGTGGGGGTCTACTGTATAGATAAAGTTGATATAATATAAAAAACATCATGCTACATTTACATTTTGTAGTCCATTGTGGAATTTGCATAAACATAAACATAGATTTTACAACTGGAAAATGCAAGCAAATACACATCTATATTTATCACCATCTCAAATACTAAAAATGAAAATTAAGAGCACCAGACCAGGTGAAAATAATTTGAACATCAATAGAAAGGATCTTGGAGGAACTTGTCTTATTTAAACATCAAACATTATGTTTGGTTGGCTGTTTCTTGTTTAAGTGTGTTTAATCACCATGTCTAGATCAAAACATTACTCTTTGGCTTTCAGAAAGAAGGTTATACACATCTATGAGTCTGGGAATGGAATTAAAAACATCTCCAAATAATTGGAAATCACTCATTTCACTGTGGAGAAGATTTCCAACAACTGCCAACTAGACTAAGCCAGTAAGTTCAACCAAAGACGTGCACACATTATGCTGACGGAAGTTTCTAAAAATCCGAGAATTTTATCACAGGACCTACAGGTAACTGTTGCTGCTAGTGCTGATGTCAAAATACACAAATCTACCATTAGATTGAAGCTGTAAAAATTAAATCTACATAGGAGGTGTGCCGGGGCAAACCATTGTTGTCCAGGAAGAACATCAGGGAGAGACTAAAGTTTACCCACAAACACCTAATCAAAGACTAGCCCTTCTGAAATGTACTTTGGACAGACTACACAAAAATAAAAGTTATCTGCCATAATACCAGAAGACATGTTTTGTGAAAAAACGTAAGACAGCCTTTAACCAGCTACCTGTAAAGTGTGGTAAACGATATAGTTTAAGGGTGCCTTGCTGCATCTGGGCCTCATCAGCTCCTCATCACAGAATTCACTATGAATTCTACATTGAACTAGAGGGTGCTTAAAGATAATATGAGATCATCTGTCAAAAAATTGAAGTTGACCTGGGACTAGACCTTGCAACATGTCAAAATCCATAAATATACCAGTAAATCCACCAGGAAATGCCTAAAAAGAAAGAAATGAAATGTTATTTAATGGCCAGGTTAAAGTTCCGAATCCCACTGAGATGCTGGGAGAGTCTGAAATAGATATGCATGCAAGACACCCCTCAAACATTGCACAGCTGAAACATAAGTGGGGAAAAACTCTCTCTCAGTCAATGTAGGAAGCTGACAGACACCTACAGGAGACACCTACTTAAGGTTGCTTCTCATAAAGGGGGCAAAACCAGCGATTAGAGCCAAGGATATGCTTACTGTTTCAAAAGAAGGAAATTACATATTCATTTTCCACTGCATAATATTCCTTTTTTTTCTTTTCGATTGCATCAACTTTATCTGTTCAGATACTGTTCAAAGAAAGATAACATTTCGACATGCCCATATATGTTAAAAAAAGAAAAAACATTTTAGGGGTGAATTTATAATTTTGCATCACTTTATGGATAATACATGGTAAAGCTTTTAAACATCCATCTCAGTAAGCAATTGTAGTCCTGTGTATCCTCTTAATAATAACAACTGTAAATAACTGGTGCAATATATTCAATTTTCCCTTTTCATTTCCAGTAGCCTTAAAATCTGCATTTTGTTTTGCACAGCCTTTTCTTTGTCCCAGACAATCATTTTAGCCGTCTCTGCCAACATAATTTCACACCAACACAGATAAAGCTTGTGGCAGGTGCAAAATGTCTCACTCTTTACATAATAACATTGAGATAAAGTTGAAAACAATGATTCATGTCCTCCCTATTACACAGTACCTATGCAACAAATGACTGTAATTATTAATATAATTATCCATTAATTCAGGTACTATCAATCTTGCAGTAATGTTGACTTTTGCCCTAAATTTTACTGACTTCACATTCATTAAGATTTAGTTTCTGTTCTCCACAATATTTTTGCTTTCAACACATTTCAGCACTCAAAAAGTAGCTATTTGGGTGGGGCTGCCTTTACATATTTCCACCAGTCAAAAAAGTGGAACAGCTATCCTTGAACCTAAACAGAAAATAGTCAAAATGTAGTTAACCAATAAAATGTAATTTATTTGTTTGTTTGATTTAGTTTATTTACTGAGCCTCACCATTTGAATATTGCTCCCTGCTGGATGTTCCATGTTTTAAGTTTATAACTGCACTTTATATTATTAGATGCTGTATAAACACAGTACTTACATTGAATATATGTCAATGTAATTCTTAGCTAACCGCTCACACAATTTATCAGTTTCCTTCACTAACTACTGTTTTATTTTGCCAGCTACACAGTGTATTTGTTCTTAATGGTTAAAGCCATTAAATTTGCAAAATGTATATTTCATGCTTTATAGTAAGAGAATGGTTGCTTTCAGATTATGTCTCTTTCCCATTTTGATGTTCCTCATGAACACATCTGCTTCGTCATCATCTTCTCTTTATTTCATCAGAAGAATTTGCAAAATCTAATAATCTACATCTACATGGAATATAGTGAACCTTCAAGGTTTTCATCAGTGGCACTTGATGCCCAATACGATACAGCACGCTAACAATACAGGTATCATGTTCACATGAGAGGAATCAAGTTGACACAATAGTTGTCATATTAATATGAGAAAAGCAAATTACTTCAAATAATTTTTTGTTGCAGTGCCAAGGCCTCAAATCATATGCCTTTGCGTAACTTCTGAATATTGGCAAGCTAATGATAGGACTACCTAAGAGACTAAAAAAGAAAATGAAAGCAAGAAGTTTAGGATTAACATACAGTATGTCATCTATCTGCTGAAAACAGCCTACTCCCTTCTGGAGAAACAGGGTAGCAGGGTGAGAATATTGCTTTTTGATTTAACTAATATACTCAACAACACACAGCTCAAACTACTGGGAAAGAAGCTCCAGTCAAAATGTGTCCTGTACAATGGACTACTTAACTGTTAGACCACAACTTTGTCAAGTATGGCCATGAATAGCACAGGGGATCCACACAGACATATGTACTGGATCTGTTCCTGGTTACCCTGTATACCTTAGACTTTATAAGCAGTCATCTTGTCATCTGCAGCAATTTTCCAATGACACAGGCATAGCTGAGTATATCAGTGGTAGGCATGAGAATTAATACAGGATACTAGTGAAGGAATGCTGCAAACTGAACCACCTATAGCTCAACATCAGTAAGAGAAAGGAGATAATCATAGACTTCAGAAGGGTCGGGTCCACTCTGCCACCCTGTTCACACTGATGGTGAAGATGTAGAGGAGGGTGAGGACATTTAAGTAACATGGGGTGCATCAAAATTACATGCTTGCCTGGAGTATCAACACAGAGGATATATACAAGTAGGGTCAGAGTTGCCTCTGTTACTTGAGGAGGCAGAGGATGTTTGATGTACGCAGGCCACTCTTGCATGTTTTCAAACAAGTCTGTACTATCCACTAAAATTCATATGCTGTAATATGCTGGGGGAATGTAATTAGTGCAGGTGATGCCAACAGAATAAACAAACTGATTAAAAAGACTAGGTCAATCTGCCACATTGGAAGTCCAGCTGGACTCACTGAAGTGGGAGAACAGAGTTCACTTAAGAAGCTAACTGCCATTCTAAACAATAACTCTCAAACTCTGGATGACGTTTTAGCTAAACAGAGAAGTATATCAGTAACAGACTAAGACAGCTGGATTGCTCCAAGGAGTGTAATGTGAGATCATTGTACCTTCATCAATCAGGCTCTATAACGTGTCACCCCTCAACCGAGGTGGTATTGTTTCCTGTGTGCTGTATGGTACTGAGCTAGTCTAGCGGACATCTAATAGACAATGAACCTGTGTGCAATATACTGTACCAAATACTGACATGCCATACTGTAAAACTGCAACTGACAAGTATATACAATTCTAATCACTTCACACTTAGTAAATACCTACACTATGTTAATCTGCTTTCAAGATAATTCTTGTTGTAGGTGTTTTTGTGCCTTGTTAGCCTATTTAAGACCTGTAAGCTTTGCTCGCGAAGATCTCTTTTAATAAATTGGCTGATGTAAAAATATGGACAGAATTTTATTTCAGTTTTTGATTATGTACCAAGTCTGCACTATATATGAAAATCACACAAAAGGAGCAAAGATGTTGAGTAAGGAACATAAATAGGTCTCAAAATACAACACTGAATGTAGTCCCCCCCAGATTTCAGAATGAACAGAGAGTGAGGTGAACTCACCCTGGAGCATTCCACATAAAGCTGGCCATGGCCATAAGAAACACAATTATCCCTCACATCCACTCATGCCTCTTTAAGAGACTGACCTTGTGCTTTATACAGTACTAGCAAAATGCCTGCGCTTCGCAGCGGCGAAGTACTGCCTTAAAATTTTTATTAAGAAGAAAATTAAACCTTTTTAAACTGAGGGAAAATATGCCATTAATTATTTAAGGATCTCTTTGTATACCACATTGTGAGTTCGGCCCTCCGGTTGTAATATGACCAAGCTGTGCACTGAGCTTACTCTTGAGCATGCAACGTACAGTTGGCCATGTAAACAGTAATCTTGTTTCAAATCTCACAGCTTGGATTGCTGCTGTCATAATCGGTTTCAGTTTCAGTTTCATGGTTTGTTTCAGTGACGACAGTATTTACAGGACTTGTGTTGAAGTGACATTCTGCAACTGTCAAGCATTGTAAGCATACAACCGGTTTCATCGATAACTTCACATCCAGCTTTTGAGAGTTTAAACATCCATAAACATCAACGTGTCCACTACTGAAATCGTCACCTAAGAATCTAAGATGTTTAAGAGGCATTGGCAGTTTAGGAGGATTTAAGTTTCTCAAAAGAATAACTGGTGCTCCTGTCTTCAAAATAAGTTTGTGCAGAGGAATACTTGGAGGATTGCATGTATGCAAGAACATCACTGGATAGTGTACAGCCTCTTCCCCCTCTACTACTGAGTCAATTGAATCATATGTAATTTCATGTGTATTTAACTTTCCTAAAAGACAGTTACTGATTTCTGTAGTTTGGTCATTTTTAAGCATTAATATAGCATTTTCTCTTAGCCAAGACGCTGGTTTAGAAGGTAGGTTTTCTATGTCAGGATATATCTTCTCCATTAATATCTCCATGTCATCTATTAAAGTACATAAAATTGTCCGGGATCTTTATTTTTTTCTTCTTTTTCCTCTATTCTACTGTCTCTTACTTCCTATAATAGATCTCAAAACTCTTGGGCTTTCAAGTCACACATTGGAAGACCTGTCCTGGGGTGTGAACACAGCTGAGCTGGCAAAGAAGGCTCAGAAGAGAGTCCTCAGGAAAAATAACATCCCCAACAACAGCTGGTGTCCTTCTATCGCTGCTCTGTTGAGAGTTTACTGTGCTACTGCCTCTGCGTGTGGTTTTCCAACTGCACAGAGGAAAACGCTTCAGCGGATCGTGAAGACTGCTCAGAAGATCATCTGCTGCTCTTTACCCTCTCTGGATGAACTGCACAGCTCTCGCTGCCTCAGGAAAGCAGAAAATATCTTAAAAGACTCCTTACACCCCGCTCATGACAAGTTCCAGCTGTTGCCATCAGGCAAAGATATAGGAGCATCAAAACAAAGACTAATAGACTAAATAATACTTTCTACCCTGTTGCTATTAGGGCACTGAATGCCACCTAATCACCTCCAATGCAGCAGTGCAATAGATGAAATCTTGTGCAATAGTGTTCATGTGCAATTAAGGTCTTATGTTGAATGTTTGTATTCTACCTTATTCCTTCTTATCCTTTTGTAATTATATTTATTTAAATTTTGACACCGCAGGGACTGCACCCAATTTTATTGTATTTGTTACAATTACAATAAAGATATTCTGTAAATGCACTCTCATATTTTTTATTTTAAGTCTCAGCATTTTTACTCTTGGCCACATACTAAATGGCAACATGATTTAAAAATATTAGTCAGTGTATTTTAAATAGTTCAATTCGCATTAACTGGCAATGTAATGTACCGTCACAGAAAAGGAACGTTAAAAACTTTAGCTGGAAGAATGTTTTCATGTGTCGAATGCTGTCCGGTGCTGTGACTTCGTAGGGTGAATTGAATATTCAAAACCAGTATGTCTCACTTTCTTATCTGATATTGAATTTCAAAAATATTTTACTCAAATTTTGCAAGAAAATTAAAAAATTGGCATGTGTCCCGTTTTTTCAACCACCCTGTATAGATACATTTTTTTAAAAAAAACTTCAAAAATAGTGTAAATCAAAATAAAACTAACGTATTTTGGCATTTCTGAGAAAAATTTTAATATTGAAAGGGTAGTGAGAAGACTGATCCCAACTTTCTGTTAAAACACACGATCATAAGTCACATGGCAAGGCAAAGAAGATTCTACTTCAAAGCTTGCATTTTGGACCATTTGTAAAGTGAAATTTGCTATCACTCTATATTGTATTTTATTTTTAGTTTTTTTTTTACTTTATTTTATATTATACTTCTTTTCTAGCCATCCCTTTCATCTTCTTTTTAATTAAGCGGCAATTATTATATTGATATTTCTTTCATTAATCAGATGCACATTTGGGCCACTTTTGGCTACATCTTGGCTAATTGGTTGGCAAAATGTAAATGCACTGTAGTGTGCATCAGATGGCTGCCTATTGAATGGGGGCGATTCACTATCCACCTTTGGCAGCACCATGTTTGATCTCGGTGGACAGACGCTGCAGGAAGCATACTGTAGTGGAGGTGACTGTGAGGTGGGTTGGTGATGAACCACCCGTTGATGCCCCCATTCATTCTCAATAGCAAGCCTGTTTGTACTGTTACATACATAGAAGGAAGTTGTCTCTTGTTAGTACATCAGATGTGTTGACGACTTGTGCCTTCCTGCTGTGATAGCGTGTACAGTGCTGTACAGAAGAGCTCATCTTAATCTTTTGTCTTCACCCTTCAACAATGTCTCTGAAACAAAAATCTGATGCAAGTGCTGGTGATACAGTAAAGAAGAGAAAAACCATCACCATTGAAAATAAAGTAGAAATAATAAAAAGGTCAGAGAGTGGAGAAACTCCATCATTCATTGGCCTAGTACTTGGTTACAGTCAGTCAACAATAGCATTTATAAAATTTAGGTACCTGTTCAGACTTACATACAAATTCAACTTAAGTACAAATCTACAGTCCCTATCTCATACATAACCCGGGGACTGCCTGTATATTAAAATTTATTTCTTTAATTATATGCACACTTTGGCAACATTAACAATACGCTTCATAGCTGTATCATTTGGAAATAATATGAAATCTAAACTACCATATGTACAATGTACTACGTTAACCTAAGACTAAAAAATGTCAACAAAATTTCAGAAAAAATATTTCCATGACCAAATAGTGAACTTTGTGAGCAGGAATGTCAAAGGTCTCAATCATGAATTAAAGAGAAAGAACATACTCTTGCACTTAAGTCTAAATGCGAAGATAGAATTTTTACAGGAGACTTGCTTATTAAAAGCAAGTACCAGTTTCGGGTGCAAAAAGAGTTGTCTGGGAAAATTTTTCACTCTAGCAATACAAATAAAACCAGGGGTATGGGAATCTGAATACATACAACTATTCCATTTGTAGTGTCAGATGTAATATCAGATTCTTAAGGGAGATATGTCATGGTGACAGGCAATTTATCTAATAGTAAAGTGATTTTGATTAATATCTATGCACCTAACACAAATGATAGAGCTTTCTTTCAAAATATATTTGCGACTACCCTAATGTGAACACTCACAAAATTATAATGGCTGGAAACTTTAATTGTGTTTTAAATTCAAATCTGGATAGATCTTCAGATACAATGGCGATAACATCTAACACTGCAAAGATAATTACACAGTTTGCAACAGATCATAACTTATCTGACCCATGGAAGTTCTTAAATCCTAACCTATGAGAATACTCCTCCTTCTCACCCGTACATCATTGTTACAAACTGATTAATTCCTCATAGGCAGCAGTTTCTTGTTCATTATTAAATCTTGTAAGTACAACATTATTGTTATCTCTGACCATGCCCCACTGATCATGGAGCTTAAATTACTGTTTCCTACACACTCATCTCGTACCCGGTGTCATAACCCCCTGTCATTAGCTAATGAGAACTATACAGAATTCATGTCCAAGCAATTTTCTTGAGACAAATGCATCCTCAGAGGTCTCAGCAGGTATACTCTGGGAAACAATGAAGGCATTTTTAAGAGGACAGATCTTTCTCACAAAAATAAAATGGAAACTACGAAGGCATCCGAGTTAATCAGCGAAATTACCAGAATAGATCTAGAATACACTAGAGCCGCTTTTCCACTGCATAGTACGGCACGACACGGTTCAGTTCAGCTCACTTTTGCGGGGCTTTCCACTGGGAACAGTACCTGGTACCTGGTCCTTTTTTTAGTACCACCTCAGCCGAGGTTCCAAGCGTGCCGAACCGTTACCAAAATGTGACGTGTAAACTCTGCTGGTCACTGATTGGCCGGAGAAAATCGTCATTACTGCGTCACTGGCTATTCTTTTCTTTAAAGGTACACACACGTGGAAGTTTCGAAAGTTCTCCAGCCACTGAGTGTTTGTAAAACCGGGAACAATCACATCCCACCACTCTGAAGCACGGTTAAATGTCCAAACAGATGGTCTGTTGCGGCGACTTTTTTGCAAAATGTGGAAGATCTGTAATATACAGAATCAGCATTTTAATGTTACACTGGCAGTTAAGTTCTTTTTATGCTTTGCAACAGTGATAAAAGTTAGCTAGTGATGTGCTTTTTTTAGATGCTTAACCTTGCGCGTCATCGAGCTAAAGTGTTGTCGTTGTCTGTGTGTTGTTGTAAAAGTTCCACGGTGTCACTGCAGTAGAGGCGGCGCAACTATAACGACACGTGAATAATCCCGCCCACTCTAAAGCGGTACTAAAC